>NW_026250889.1:0-644 GCF_024043175.1 Alternaria infectoria
GATTAAGTGTTATACCCTTTACATATTATTATTTATAGCTCCTTTGAGACTTGAACTCAAACACTAGTCCTATCAAAACTAAGGTCTAACCAATTAACCTAAAGAGCCTTTTTTATATAAGGCATTTCTTATATAAATTAAGTTAAAAACCCCATATCCCTAATCACAAGTAATCAAAATATTAAATTTTTACGGCCCATGATAAAGGTAAATTATTCATTACTTTACTTATAACATAAAAAATAGAACCTAAACCTAATATTACCACCGTTCACACGGTGGATTAGTCACTATTTACGCGAGAAGATCCAGATGAGCCTACACTATGAGATCCTGCATCTCCTAAGCTTACACCTCTTACACCACCTTATCTGTTTCTTCTTGGAGCCCTAGTTCATGGATCTCTTAAATCATCACCTATCATATCTTCTATTTCATCTAAACCCCACGAGAAATTATTTTCGTTACCACTTTCTTCATCAAAAAATGTGGGATATCTTCTCAGAATTTCAGCTCTAGCTTCCATATTCATATGTCTAGCTCTCTGTATTAATGCAAAATGCTATTTAACACCAACAATCCTCCGATTGTTACCGCCTGTATTATTAGAGATATGACCTGTACTATTGTTAGCTGGATTGTGG
>NW_026250890.1:0-635 GCF_024043175.1 Alternaria infectoria
ATACTACTTTAAATACTATTAATAATAGTAATTTAGAAGATCTAGAAGAATCTAATCTAGAAGATAATCTAGAAATAGATAATACTATAGAATTAGATAATAATTCTAATTTAGATAATAATTCTAATTTAGATATTATTTCTAATAATAGCGAATAATTAGTATTAAATAATAATACTATAGAACTATTACATAATAGATTAGGATATATTAATCTTAATGCTATTAAAAAATTAAAAGATAACACTTTAGGCGTAGATTTTAATTTAGAGAATATTTCTACTACTAGAGTTAATTTAGATAATTATATTACTTATATATAAGCTAAATTAACTAAAAATTATAATATAGAAGCAAGTACTAGAGTAGAAGCCTATTTAGATCTATTATATATAAATATAGGCAGGCCTATTAAGCCTAAAACCTTTAGAGGTTTTAAATATTATATTACTTTTAGAGATAGTTTTACTAAATATTTAGTAGTAAAATTATTAAAAACTAGAAAGAGTATTATTAATGTTATAGAAGATACTATAACAGAATTAGAATTAGAAGCTACTAATAATAATAGCTTAGATTCTAATTCTAATAATAATTCTAGTAATTCTACTAGTAATAATAACTCTATTATTATA
>NW_026250891.1:0-631 GCF_024043175.1 Alternaria infectoria
ACTATTCTCTAATAATAGAATATAGCTTTGTTAGAACAAAGTAGTTAAATACTATAATAAATAGTATTAACTAATAAAGATTGCAATATAATTGCAGAGTAGATAATAGGTAAAAAGTAATAATATTATTACTAGGTAAAGAATAACTATAGAGAATTACTATTTCTTTTATAGAAAATAGCTACTAGAATAATTTTGTAAATATCCGCCTATTTTTGCCTAGAGGTAAGAATTTATAATTAAATCTACTTAATTCCTATTAATTCCTAGATTTATAATCTAAGTCTGCTAAATTCTTCTTATCTTCTAGATTTATAATCTAGACTAGTACTAATTATATTAGTTTATGCGTTATATTGCATAGACTAATAATTAGTTTATTACTAGATCTTTTAGCAATTGCAGAAAGAGAGATAAGAAGATAAGAGTTATTAAATTACGTAATAACTCTAATATTAACTAGGCTAAGATAAATAAAGGTGTTTTAGAATCTTCTAGTGTGGTAGATTAAAACTAGCTACTAAAATCTTAATTACGTAAGCAATTAGATTTACTAGGAATTTTTCTAATTTGTTAAGAAATAATAATAAGTGCAATCTTAACAAAGCTTAATAATAATAAAAAGATAATA
>NW_026250892.1:0-627 GCF_024043175.1 Alternaria infectoria
GTTTAACTAGACTAATTCTATTTATAAAATCCTTAAATTTAGGATAACTAGTAGGTTTAGTTAGATTATCTGCTAGAATAGTACTAGTATTTTCGTAAACTAGATTTATTTTATTATCTAGCAGATTTTCTCTAACAAAGTGATAAGTTATATCTACGTGCTTAGTTCTAGCGTGAAAAACAGGGTTTTTAGCTAGTTCTATAGCACTTAAAGAATCTGTTTTAATAATATTAGTTCTATTAAAAATAGAACTAAATTCTTTAATAGAATTATTATTAAAAAGATCTTTAATAAAATTATTTAGATATAAACTTTCTTTAGTAGCTTCTTTTAAAGCCATATATTCTACTTCTGCACTAGAAATAGCTACAGTTTTTTGCAGTTTCGAAATCCAACTAATAGCAATATTATTATTATAATTACTTTTAGAATTATTTAAAATAAATATATTGCCTGTAGTAGATTTTCGAGAATCTAAATTACCTCTCTAATCTGAATTGCTAATACCTAATAAATTAATACTATTATTAATATTATTAATAGTATTATTATTAGAATTATTAGATTCTAAAGATTGTAGAGTTAAATCTAAGCCGTAATTACTAGTCTTTAATAAATAACTAAATA
>NW_026250893.1:0-624 GCF_024043175.1 Alternaria infectoria
TTATTAGCCTTTGCCTATAAAATTTGTAATTTTTTCAGCTGAGGGTTAATATAACGAAACAAACCATAAGTTAGAATATCTTTGTATTCGAATATTCTTTTAGTTACCCTTACAATAACTAATAGTTCCGACTGTGCATTAAGCAGCATTTCAGCTACCCACTAGTGACCCAGTCTGTCGCGGTCATTTATATAACCGACGATCTTAAAGTTAGTCAGACTTCTTTGATCGTTTTCACTAGCATCGCCAAATAATAAATTTATTATTCTATAACCTTGTCTGGTCATATCACTTTAATCTTTTTTTCTCTATAAAAATTGCCAAAAGATTATTACTCGTGAGACTATAATCTAACCTAAAATTATCTATTAAAATCCTTTATTCTTCATTGTTTTTTTACTAATTTTCTTTTCGTAGTTAAAGCTCTTATTAAAGTCTTTTCCTTACAATTTGTAGCCTTGGCTGCTTCAATAATTGTAGGATATTCCCCATAAACCGTGCCATCTAAATTATATAAAGTAATTGGTCTAGTAAGGGTAACACTTATTAATTTAGTTTCTTATAACCTAGGTATTCTATTTAAAGCTTTTTCTCTTATTTTTTCAGATGTATAAAAAATCGGAG
>NW_026250894.1:0-612 GCF_024043175.1 Alternaria infectoria
AGTATATACTATTATTATACGCAAACTTTCTAATAGATATCTAGTATATCTAATTATTTTATTCTAGAAAGTAATAGTAGTAAAGGTACTACTCTAAGGTTTAGTTCTATCTTTTAGTTTAGCTATTAGTCTAAGAATAGAAAGCTAAAGTAAGAACTCTTTTAGTATTAAAGTAGTAAAAAAAAGTATTCTAATACTTAGAGTTTATTAAAAAGCTTTAATCTAAGATAATACGCTTTAGTATACTATAAAGTTAGATAACTTTACGTATCTAGGCCTATACTAGATTAGTACTATTTTAGTTAGCTTATACTAGTATATAATAGGCTATTTTAGTTAATTTATTTATAATAACTAATATAGTATTATACTTTATACTAAAAACTATACTAGATAGTAGTTTTATAATAAAGTTTATTATTACTTTTTTCTAAAAGTAGTTAAGTATTAGAAAAAGCTATAGTAAGCTATAAAGCTTATACTTTATAAAAGTAGACTTTCTATATATAAGATAATTCTTATAGTATTACTTTATATTTTTATATATACTCTTCTAAAAGTAGTACTTTTATAGCTTTTTTAGAGTATATTTTACTCTAAAGTAGCTTACTA
>NW_026250895.1:0-611 GCF_024043175.1 Alternaria infectoria
TAAATATTATATTACTTTTAGAGATAGTTTTACTAAATATTTAGTAGTAAAATTATTAAAAACTAGAAAGAATATTATTAATGTTATAGAAGATACTATAACAGAATTAGAATTAGAAGCTACTAATTATAATAGCTTAGATTCTAATTCTAATAATAATTCTAGTAATTCTACTAGTAATAATAACTCTATTATTATATTTAATAATAATAAAGTTAAAGCTCTACAATTAGATAACAAGTTTAAATCTAAAGAACTAGATAGTTATCTAATTAAAAAAGGAATAAATACTAGATATTTTAGTTCTTATACTCCTAAGCAAAATAGCGCAGCAGAAATAATTAATAAAGTATTACTTAATAAAGTAAGAGCTTTATTAATTAATAGTAATTTACCTAAGAATTTGTAGAAAGAAACTATATTAACTGCTACTTATTTATATAATAGAACTTCTAATAGTTCTATTAATTTTAAGACGCCTTATAAGTTAAAATATAAAGAAATACCTAATATTAATAATATTAGAATTTTTAGATCTTTAACTTATTATAAAGAACCTACTAGTTTAATTAAAAAACTAGATAGTAAAGCTAGTCCTTATTATTTAATAG
>NW_026250896.1:0-597 GCF_024043175.1 Alternaria infectoria
GTTATAGAGCTACATATTGATGATATAGATGCCTTGAGGTATATAAAAAGTAAGTTAGATATAGGAAATAATATCGCTGAATATGGTAATAGCTGTAAATTTACAGTTATACATAAAAAAGATATTGAAAAATTAATCTCTATATTTGACAAATATAACTTAAATACAACGAAATATCTTGATTATATAGATTTTAAAAAAGCTTTCCTTTTATATCATGAAATTATTAAAAAGGATAGAAAATTATTTATGGATAAATTAGTAGAAATAAAAAATGGTATGAATGCTAATAGAAAGGATTTTACTTACCCTAGTGATCATAAAATAGTTATATCTAGTTATTGATTGTTAGGGCTTATTGAAGGTGAAGGTTCTTTTTATCTAGATAGAGATAAACTTCAACCTGTCTTTATATTAAACCTTACTGAAGTACAATCTCCTGTTATAGATAAGATCCATGAATTTTTAGTAGATAATCTTGGGTTTGATAAGTATTCTCTTTTTAAATTAAAAAATTCCTCCGTTATTGCTACTTTTAAAGAAAAAAGTGTAAACAATAGTAAACCCTTAGTAAAAGTAAAAATTACAAATACTAAT
>NW_026250897.1:0-595 GCF_024043175.1 Alternaria infectoria
GGTTATTGTTAGCATTACTCACCTAATAGTCGTTGAACGGTTTTATCTTGTTTAATTATGCTAAGATAAATTTCGCTTCAAATTTACTTATAAATATAAGTAATTTTTGAAATTAACCCAATTTAATATCAATTATTTAAACATATAAGGGTGTGCCTCTATATTTAAATATTGAAGGACAAACATCCCTAGCGTAGCTTTTCCAATAATCCAAGACCTTTCCTTTTTGTGTCTTGTGATCCTATGCCCCGCTTACGCGACTGTAAGACTTGTTGGTGGTCAAACAGTAAGGCAAGATTTAGCCATTAAACTGGGTAAGTATTACACATAACCGTCTAAGCTTTAGCTTACGCCGTATCCCCGAGGGGATTACTGACAGCTGATAATTATTAGAATAATTTCGTAATAATTAAAATACAACTATTTTCCATATACTCACAATCCTACCTGACAAAAAAAATTCTTCCTCATTAAAATTTTACTAGCTAGTACCCCGGTAAACCAAGATACTAAAATGTAAAAAAGCTAAAATATAATTAAATACAATAAAATTGTATTTAGGCTTGTACATTTATACATATATAAGATAGAATAT
>NW_026250898.1:0-574 GCF_024043175.1 Alternaria infectoria
TACATATACAGGGGGGTTGGCTTAATGGTATAGCATCTGTTTTACACGCAGCAGCGTGAGGGTTCGACTCCCTCATCTCCTATCCTTAAAGGGAACAGGGTTATTTAATCCTTTAATATAATTATATGTTAATCATGCAAAAATAGAAGAATTTATTATGACTCAAGTAATAAGGAGTAATTTTCAAGATCATCCTTTTCATTTAGTATCGCCATCTCCTTGACCTTTTTACACTAGTTTAAGTTTATTTACTTTAACTACAAGTGGTGCATTGTCTATGCATAATTTTAGCGAAGCATATAATGTATTCTTTATAGCTTTAATGCTATTAGTTGCTTCAATGTCATTTTGATTTCGTGATATAATAGCAGAGGGTACTTTTTTAGGTAACCATACACTCGCCGTCCAGAAAGGATTAAACTTAGGAGTTATATTATTTATAGTATCTGAAGGTTTATTCTTTGTAGCTATTTTCTGAGCATTCTTTCATAAAGCATTGTGAATAGTAGCCAAATTCCGGGGACACCCTAAAGCTCTAATAACTAAACTTTTTACGGAAACTTCTAAAGTGGCC